>NW_026057580.1:24458517-24469620 GCF_023721935.1 Panthera uncia | reverse complement strand
AAATAAACATATATATATATATATATATATATATATATATATATATATACATATATACACACACACACACATATATATATACATATATACACACACACATATATACATATATACACACACACACACATATACACACGTGTGTATATGTGTGTGTGTGCACATATATGTATATATGTAAAGAGATTTTTTCTTTAGTTTTCATAGATTTGATTCTGATATATGTTGTTTGGATTTCTCTGATTTATCTTGTTTAACGTTCTTTTGGCTTTTGTTTTTCCCTCCCCATAGCCAGCTTCTTGAATTGAGGTTCTGTCTTTGCTCAGTATGGGAAATTTTCAGGCAATATATTCAAGATTGTAATTTTAGGTAATCTCTACCTAACGTGGGGCTCAAACCTACAACCCTGAGATCAAGAGTCGCATGATCAGGGGCGCCTGGGTGGCTCAGTCGGTTGAGCAGCCGAACTTCGGCTCAGGTCACGATCTCGCGGTCCGTGAGTTCGAGCCCCGCGTCGGGCTCTGTGCTGACAGCTCAGAGCCTGGAACCTGTTTCAGATTCTGTGTCTCCCTCTCTCTGCCCCTCCCCCGTTCATGCTCTGTCTCTCTCTGTCTCAAAAATAAATAAACGTTAAAAAAAAATTAAAAAAAAAAAGAGTCGCATGCTCTGAGCCAGCCAGTCACCCCATCAGCCAACATTTCTTAATACACTCTTTCAGCCCTGCCCTTTCTTCTCCTCCTAGCTCTCTGATGACATGAATATTAGATCCTCTGTCATTGTCTCACAGGTCTCTATGGCTGGACTCATTTTTTTTTTCCAGTCTATTTTCTGTTGTGCCAATTGGGTAATTTTTGTTCCATCTTCAAGTTCATGGATTCTTTCCTCTGTCTCATCCATTCTTCTGTTAAGCCTATTCATTTAGTTTCTTATTTAGGTTATTGTATTTTTCAGTTTTAAAATCTCCATTTGGTTCTTTATAGCTTCTATTTCTTGGCTGAGACTTCCTGTTTCTGTGCTGAGACATTCTGTTTTCATTTATTTTAAGCTTGCTCTTAATTGCTTGCTTAAGCATTTAATGATGGCTGCTTTAAAATCTTTGTCAGATATTTCTAACATCTCTGTCAACTTAGTGTTGCCATCTATTTTTTTTTAAGGTGTTCCTGGTTCTTGGAATGACATGTGATCTTTTATTGAAACCCAGACAGGGATGCTGGGGTGGCTCAGGCAGTTAAGTGTCTGACTCCTGATTTGGGCTCAGGTCATGATCTCATGCTGTTAGCATAGAGCCTGCTTGGAATTCTCTCTCTCCCACTCCCCTGGTTGCACTCTCTCTCCAAACCAACCAACCAACCAACCAACCAACCAACCAACCAATGAACCTAGACATACTGCCATACTGGTTGTTTTGAGATTCTACATCATAAACTTTCTACTTTAGTTGTTCTTCTCGGACACCACTACAGGAGCAGAAAGGGGATGTTGCTGCCATGTACTCCCAGGTGGTGAGGACGTCCAGGCCCCCTAGGTAACTTCTGTAATACCTGAGGTGGTGAGGGAAGGGCTTCTTATACTGGGCAAAGGTAAAAATCATGACTCTCCATTAGGCCTCCCCTGACACATCTCGGTGGGGGATTAGGATTAGGATTAGGGTTAGGGGTACTTCATTGTAAATTGGCCAGGATAGGAGTCCAGGCTCCCCACTTGGCCTTGGAGGCCTTGAGTGGGAGTGTGGCTACTGTTTTTCCATAGTATTTCCCTGAAATAGAGACGTTATTGTGTAAAATAATACGTTTTGTCTCACTAGCCTGCCCTTTCCTGATCCTTTGACCATGACAAGACAGGCATTTTTTTTTTTTTCTGTCTGCATCCATTGGCATTTCCAGATTGCTAGCTTCTTCAGCTTCTTCAGCCTGAGATATATGAGGCAAACAGAAAACTCCAGAAACTCACCACTCTGTGGTTCTATTGAGTTCTCAGGCCCCTCCCTACCTGGTCTGCCTTCTCTCCATCTTTCAATCTTCTTATGTGTTTATTTATATATAATGTATTCAGGGTTTTTAGTTATACACAGCAGGAGGAACAGGGCAAAGTACATTTCTCCATCCAGGTATTTTTGACTTGTGATTTTATCTAAAATCGATTTCTAGTGGACAGAGGTAGGTATTGCTATTTATTCATTTTGGCAATCTGCCTTATTTATTGGTATGTTTAGACCATTTGTAGTTAATGTAATTATTGCAATGGCTATATTTAAATCTACAATTGTATTTTGTTTATTCTGTTTTTTATTCTTCTGTACCTTTCCCTGCTCTGTTTTTCGATATTTGAATATTTAACAAAGTTCCATCAATTGCTTTTTTAGTTGTAACTCTGATTTTAATTTTATTATTACTAATTTTGTTAATGTTTACTTATTTTTGAAAGGGGGGGAGGGGCAGAGAGAGAGAGGGAGACACAAAATCTGTAAAAGGCTCCAGGCTCCGAGCTATCTGCACAGAGCCCGACATGGGGCTTGAACTCAGGAACGGTGAGATCATGACCCAAGCCAAAGTTGGATGCTTCAGTGACTGAGCCACCCAGGCACCCCTAAAATTTTATTTTAGAGAGAGAGCATGCGAGCAGGGGAGAGGGCCATACGAGAGGGTAGAGAAAGAGAAAGAGAGAGAGAGAGAGAGAGAGAGAGAATTCCAAGCAGTTATTGGATTCTTAGTTATTCTAAGTAAGTTAGTTATTCTAAGAATTAAGATGTACATTCTTAACTTTGTTTCTACTTAATTAACATTGTATCATCTCATGTAATACATAGAAACTTTACAACCAAATACTTTCCTATACCATCACCTCCACTTTTTTATGCTCTAGTGTATATGATGAAACAATGTTATAACTTTTGCTGTATTTAATTTTTTTACAAATTTTAAGTAATTAACAATTTTAAGTAATTTCTACACTAACATGGGGCTCAAACTTACAACACCAAGATCAAGAGCTGCATGCTCTACCAACTGAGCCAACCAGGTGCCCCAATTTTGCTATATCTTAAAGAAATTAACAAGAAAATGGTCTTTTATATCTGCTTATTTACTATTTCTCTTGCTTTTTTGTCAAATCTGCACCACTTCTCAAAACTACTTGAACTTAAATACAACCAAAGTATACCACTGTCCCCCTTTGGGGATAAACATATCAATTATATAGTAAGACTGTTCTTGACCTTTCTCATTAACTCATAACAAGTATCATTTGGTACCAATGTGATTGGAAACTAAAACACAAATTTAAGTAATGAAACTGGACAGTACAGATGAGAAGATTTGTGTTTCTGTTTCACATTATCAGTTACAATTTTTAAAAAATGCTAGATATTGAAATTCTTGCTGAAAATTCTGTCTAAAACTGTTAACATGTCTGAAATATTAAATAAAACAGGCAATGTTTTCAACTCATTTTAAAGAATTACCCCAGTATGTCTTCAAAGTAAATGTGAAATTTTAGTTCATACCAATATGTCTAAAATTAAAAACTGTATTTTATTTCCCTTAGAAGTCCACTGGGAAATAGGAATATTTGGTGAGATAACCAATTCATAAAAATAAATTCATATGTATGAAACTTCATTTACTGAACTTTCCTATGTGCTTGACATTGCTACTAACCAGGATTATAGACTCCTTTTAAGACACTAGTAGGGGACAAAGGCAAAAACATTGCCTTCTTATAAGTGAATCAGAAAGGTTGAACTTTACTATCTTGAAGAAAGTGAGGAACGAGTGAAGGATTTTCAGTAGTAGAGAAATATGGTAACCTAACAGACCAGCTAACCCAACATCCACTCCCCTTTCTCCACTGTCTATATTTACTAAAGAAGCTAGAAAAGGTAGAGGTTCATATTCCAAACCTCTCTTGCAGTGAGAGATGGTCATGTTGACAAAGTTCTTGTCAGTAAAATATAAATCTACTTGAAAAGGCTTCTGGCAAAGCTTTTGATTTCCTGATGACTACACAGGGCTTGCTCCACCCCTTGCCTTCTTGGCTTAACTCCAGCCTGTCTACAACTGTGCCAGCCATCCTATAACCTGAAGGGGAAGACCAAAAGCATCCTAGATAACACAGCAATGAGGCTATTGAGCCTGCAGCCATCCCCAGATTTCTTATTCAAGATTATAAACCCATTTAAGTGATTTAAGTTTGGTTTTCTGTTATCTGAGTCTGAATGTTTTTCTAACTAATAAAAATTGTAAGAATAAATGTGTATTTTACAATGTCCATTCCTGAATTAGTGTGGAGGATGCATTAAGAAAGGGGCAAAATGACTCTGGAAAACAGTGTGGAGGTTCCTCAAAAAATTAAAAATAGATCTACCCTAGCAATAGCACTGCTAGGAATTTACCCAAGGGATACAGGAGTGCTGAGGCATAGGGGCACTTGTACCTCAATGTTTATAGGACCACCTTCAACAATAGCCAAATTATGGAAAGAGCCTAAATGTCCATCAACCGATGAATGGATAAGGAAATTGTGGTTTATATACACAATGGAATACTACGTGGCAATGAGAAAGAATGAAATATGGCCTTTTGCAGCAACATGGATGAAAGTGGAGTGTTATGCTAAGTGAAATAAGTCAAACAGAGAAAGACAGATACCATATGTTGTCACTCTTATGTGGATCCTGAGAAACTTAACAGAAGACCACGGGGGAGGGGAAGGAAAAAAAAAAAGTTAGAGAGGGAGGGAGGCAAACCATAAGAGACTCTTAAAAACTGAGAATAAACTGAGGGTTGATGGGGGGTGGGAAAAGTGGGTGATGGGCATTGAGGAGGGCACCTGTTGGGATGAGTACTGGGTGTTGTATGGAAACCAATTTGACAATAAATTTCATATTAAAAAAAAAAAAAGGAAGGGGCAAAATAAAGGTACTGAGACTTGTTAGGAAGTTATTAAAGAATTCTAAGCAAGAAAAAGAAGGGCCTGAACTAAGGTAACTACAGTGGGGATAGTGAAGAAAATATAGATTACAGAGATATTTAAAAGATGTTAGAGATAGGGCAAAATGATGAAATAACTTCAAGTGTCTTCTAAGTTTCTAGTTTGAGCAACAGGATGGATATTTGTGCTGTTCTCTGAGACCAACATAGTGAAGGTCTGATAAGTTCAGGTTTGGACATACTCAGTTTGAGATACCTATGGGACAATGTGAAAATGATGAGAAGGAAGTTGACTATGGACCTTGAAGTCAAGAATGAAGTCTGGATTGAAGGAATCCTTATTTGACAGTAACCATCATATAGAGTAGTATTGTCCAACAGAATAATGTAAGCCACATATACAATTCTAAAGTAAAAATAAATGGATAATATTAATTTTAATATTTTATTTACCTCAATATAACCAAAATATTTTCAACATATTACCAATAATTATTAATGTGATATTATACATGCTAAGTCTTTAAAATCTGATGTGTATTTTACATGTAAAGCACATCTGTTAATCTGAATGCCTTTTTTATCACAAATACTTGATTTATATATAAATTTCATAAAATTTAGTTGAAAAATAGATTCATATACTCAAATTATTCCAGTTTTCTAATAACTGAAAGAAAATAATATTTTCCAAGAAAATAATTACATCCATAATGAAAAAAATCCCATTCATCTTTTTAAAAAGAATTGATTTGCCTTCAGAGCAAAAGCATATCAATTTGAAGACTGTATTTGTCTAAGTAAATTCGATTAATTTTGGGTCAGCTCAGTACTGTTAACATCGAATTCAGAATTATGGAATAAATTTAAAAGCAAATTAATCAATAAAGAAAACATTTTTCAAATTTTCTTATAGTTTACATAGTAAATTTACATAGCAATGTCAAATACAGTTAAAAGTTTGTGCATACGGACTCATATTAGAAAAATGTGTGAAATTATTTATTTTTAAAAGTTTCTATTTCAAAATAAATTTTAGTGCTTGTCTAAGTAGGACACAAATAGGCTTTTTCTTTTCCTTGCAGCTTCAAATTTAGATCATTGGGGAGATCTAATTTAGATTCAATGGGGAGAAAACCAGCATTTACTCTTTTTTCTTTTAACTTTTTTTTAAAGTAAGCTCTTGTCTAACATGGGGCTTGAATCCATGACCCCCCAATCAAGAGTCACATGCTCTGCCAACTGAGCCAGCCAGGTGCCTCCACCATTTTCTCTTTTTAAGTATTAAATATTTGGCTAGCATTTTTTTGTTGTTAAAGAAAATCCTGAACTAGTGTTAACATTACAGTAAGTTTTTACTTCCACAATTCAACCAACTGGCAGAGTACATCAGATCACTAAATTCATTCTTCTAATTCTTTCAGCAATCCTTTAAGCTGATGTTGATTCATAGTGTTTGCACTCATACAATGAATATTTAACTGTATCCATGACACCTTTCATAGAGACCATTTCAGAAAATTGACAACTATCTTCAAAATGTATCATACAGGTAGAATGAACCAATAAAGGAAATGTCTCATCTAAAAATTTCAATAAAGTATGACATTTTACCTAACCTGGCTGGAGTGCCATTTACTGTGATAGAAGTAACTTTTTTTCTCATCTAGTTGAAACTCCTGTGACAAATATAAAAGCTTAAAAAATAGCTACACAGGGGCACCTGGCTGGCTCAGTCAATAGAGGAAGCAACTCTTGATCTTGAGGTTGTGAATTCAAGCCCCACATTGGGCACAGAGCTTAAAAAAAAAAAAAAAAAAAAGCTACACAAGGGTCATTTTTTTAGGCCACAAATTCAAACGATTGCTTCATAAATGTTTAAGTCCTGTAAGACAAAATGCACTCCAAGTTTCACCTGAGTTGCATCTATTACATAACTCATCCAAAAAAAAGGAATTTTTCAGATTTTAAATCAATTTATCTTTTATATGTAAGAAAGGTCTTGTATTCTATAAACAAAGTTTGGTTACTTAACTAAGGACTCTGCACTTTCCTAATAAAACATTTTTTAGGCTTTACCTCATAATTTTCTAACAATTTCTATTACTAAATATTTCACTATCTATCCATCTAAAACCAGTTCTATTTCATGTAAAAATTTAAGCTGTTTTATAGCTGGCCAAACTTAACAAGCTCAACTCGTTTAAAAATTGCTAAAAAATTTTTTTGTTCAACATTTAATTCTGATTTCAAGTAGCTAAATTTCAATTCTTTTTTGACTTTGAAAGATTTCATTCAGTCATTATGCGTTTGCTGAAACAGTCTCAGTATTACCCAGTCTACTGTCTTTGTTAAGTAACAGCTCGTTTTCCTCTGCCCACAGCCGCTGCAATTACCATTCATCATGAAATCTGTAACGTACCTTCTTCCAGCTTGTTTACTGTTCCAGTTGTAGTACTAGCTTCTGCATCTCTACTTCTTTTTCAGTATGCCTTCATTTTAAATTTAAAAATGTGTTCATATTCATGTCTAAACTAGAAAAATAATTACAATTAAAATAGGTATCTCAATCTAATTACCAGTATGATTTATATAAGTATCACTAGTTCCTGTTGTCTATATAAAATACTCAGATAAAAATGCTATGTTATATCAATTCATAGAAAAAAAGTTATGTGCACTGAATCTGTTGACACCAATTCCGTGATGTGTTTTTATGTAATACTAGACATGACACATGAGTCTGACAGGCACGCTACAAGAATCATAAGCAAGGTAACAAATGTATTTCTAAAAGTTGAGTTTTTAAAATATTTTACACTTTTTTATATTTAATTGAAATTAAAAATTTGCTTAGTCCTACTGAGCTCATTTCAAGTGCTTAATAGCCACACGTGCTAGAGATTACTGTATTAGCACAGATACAGAAATGAGAAAGAGCCAAAAAGTTTGCAATTTTTATTTCATTTTGCATCCATATAATTTCTAGGGCTTAGAACTTGACTGGGTTGTTATTCTTTTGCATCTTAAGTAAAAAGTAAGACAGCAAAAGTGGAAATGGCTGAATGTTCTGTACAGAATATATATCATGGCCCTCTAGCAGACGTGGGCTAATCTCTAACTATGTAACTCCTAAAAACAATCAACTTTAGCTTTTTGGAGAATGCCTTTTAAACAACATGTTAATAAAAGTTTAACAACTGACTTTCAAAGAATTTTTTATGTATAAGAGATGTATAGCACACAATTTACAAATGATAAAAACATATATAATACCCTTTATTGTAAGTTCCATATAGCCAACTGATTCTCACAGAAGGCTTTTGCTGATTTTTGCCTAACTCTTTTATCTGTAGCCAACCTATGGTTACAATTTGACCAGGACGTTACAAATGGAGTTGCATCCCAATCTGCTAACTCCTTCCCCAATAAATTTATTGTCATTAAATCTGATATGTGATCTATTGTTAAGCTATTTCTCACCCTTGTACAAATTATATTCATTAAATTGAAACCTCTTTCAGCTTCAGCATTATTGATTGCAATAGTGTTAACTATCTTTTTAGCTTTTTGTATAGCTATAGGAATTGAAACATTGTTTGATTTTATATTATCATGTACAAATTCTCGAAAATCATTCAAATCAATTTCGTATTTTAAAATTTCACATAGATGAAATAATTTTTTTTCACCAGCTATCCATGGTGAAGTTATTTCTTCATAAGGCCATGTAGAAGGTTCTAGCAAGTCAAAATAATTAAAAATACTTTCGTCATGGTTTCTGTCAGATAAAAGACGTAAATGCATGTGTTCAATTATATTTTCTAGTAACATACTCCTTGGAAGAGCATTAAATTCATTGTTTTTATTAAATGGAATATCTTTAAACTTATCTGACTTAATCAAACCCTCAATTTGAGACTCATGCTTTCCAGTACTGATTTTTAAATTTTCCAAAGCTCTTATGGTGCGTTTGATCAATTTTTGTGCTTTGTGAATGTTAGTTGATCTTGACTGTAATGCAGTTGAAAGTAGTGAAAATTCTTCAAGAATGTCAATCATTAAAGCAAGGTCTTGTAAGAAATTAATGTTAGATAATCTCTTTGCCAAACCAGAACGAGAATGAGAAAAATGCATATATAATACAGGATATGCATGCCATACAGCAGTAGCAGCTTGTAAACTACATGCTGTCCATCTTGGTCCCATTACCCGGCCAATTTTAACAATTTCAATTTCAAGATCTTCAGCTACATTTTCTAAAAGCTTGTTTTGATTTTTATTAGACTGGTGATAAATGGAATAAATTTTATCAAGAAATAGTTTAAAATGATTAACTTGTTTTATTTCAGATATTGAATCATCAAGTGACAACTGTAATCGATAATTTAAACAGTTCCAAATAATGATTTTAGGAAAATATTCTAACAACTTTGTAGCTACTCCAGACTTTTTTCCCAGCATTGTATTAGCACCATCAGAACAAAATGCAATTAAATTTGCTTTCAAATATTCATTAGTAAACCCACAATCATTTAAAGTATTCAATAACGTATTGACAATAAACTCTGCTGTGGCGGAGACCAATTCTTTTAAAGCAACGAACAACATAACTGGTGCGGGAGCCGACTGAACTGTGCATTGGAGATAAATCACTAGAGTGCTTTTCTTTGAAACTGTAGATACCTCATCAATTATGATGCAGATTTTGGCATGCTCTTCTATCATATTCTTAAATATCTTCATTTTAATTTCTTTTGCAATATGTTCTGCTATTCTTGTTGCACTGTATCGTGTATTTAAACAGCTGACCTCTCCATTTTTCTCTTGTAATTCTACTGCCCCCTCAATATCAGACAAAGGTCTATTATGTTTTACTAAACTATAAACTGTATTGAAAACTTTTATGGTAGCATCAATATTTTTATTTTTTTTTTTATGCACTAAATTAGAAATTGAGTCATTAACTGATTCCTTCAAGAGATCCTGAATTTTACCATGGGCTTTAGAAACATCGTGTTCCCTAATTTTTTTCCGCAGAGAAGCTTGTCTAGTAGTTTTATTACTGCCATTAGGGGTTACTAAATATGCAATCCATTCCTTGGACACATGGACATGCTTTTCTGCTTTTGATCCCAAATGCCGAACTGTTGAACAATCCTTACATCCTAATTTACCTTCTTTTATTTCAAGCCATTTGTACTGTTCTGTAAACATGAATGCTTGTTTTTCATTCCAACAATCTGGAAGCACCAGATTATCTGTTTCTTCCTTTGATGAACATGATGGATTTTCTTCAATGACTGGTTTTTCAACATATTTGAAATTTGATTCCTCTGACTTAGACAGTCCACAATGATTTCTGTTATCATTTCTTTCTGTGTCTGTTTTCACCTTCTTCACATTTAAAAAATGCAAAAAATCTCCCTGTCGTTTTGGCATTTTAGGGAACAGAATCTGAAAAATAATTTTACATATATAAGTCAAGTTCACGATAACACTTTAAGAGTTGATGTAAAAGTTTCTGTTAATGGGGGCGGCTGGCTTAGTCAGTTAAGCATTGACTCTTGATTTCGGCTCAAGTCATGATCTCATAGCTCATGAGTTCAAGCCCTGAGTGGGGCTCTGTGCTGACAGTGTGAAGCCTGCTTGGGATTCTGTCTCTCTCTCCGCCCCTCCCCTGCTCACATGGTCTCTTTCAAAATAAATAAACTTAAAAAAAATTAAATAAAATAACCTCAAGGTGCCTGGGTGGCTCAGTCAGTTAAGTGGCCAGCTCTTGATTTCAGATCAGGTCATGATCTCATGGTCTGTGAGTTCGAGCCCTGTGTCGAGCTCTGCACTGAGTGTGGAGCTTGCTTGGGATCCTCTCTCTCCACCCCTCCCCCATTTTCTGTGTGTGTGTGTGTGTGTGTGTGTGTCTCAAAAAGTAAATATAAATAATAATAAAAACTTACAGGGTGCCTGAGTGGCTCAGTTGGTTAGGTGTCAGACTCTTGGTATCAGCTCAGGTCATGATCTCGTGGTTTTATGAGTTCAAGCCCTGCATTGGGCTCTCCATGGGCAGCGTGGAGCCTGCCTGGGATTCTCTCTCCCTTTCTCTCTCTGTCCCTTCCCTGCTTGTGCTGTCTCTGTCTCTCTCAAATAAATAAACTAAAAAAAAAAAAAAAAAAAAAAA